>NC_051215.1:5751878-5799378 GCF_015220715.1 Pygocentrus nattereri
ATCCGCATCATCCTTGCACACTGAGAAGGCGGTTCAACGTATGGGTCTGAAAGGACGTGTGGCTGTCAAGAAGCTTCACTGAGAAAAGCAAACGGACACATCAAACAAAGAAGCTGCTGGTGTTCTCAGAACGATGGACTGGCCACCCCAGCCCTTAAAATCCAGACCTTAAAATCGAGTTTTGGGATTGCTTGGATCGTAAGAAGCAGAACTTGTAAGCAACTTAAGACTGAAATATTTTGTCAGATTTCTTTGAAAACATGAAAGCAATTGTCCAGAAAAGAATGGAAGGGGCAGGGATATTGAAAGAAAACCTAGCTGCCCCTGTTTAGCTGTTGGGCCTTTGTAATTTGGGGCTGTAATCTTTTAAATATGCCTTCTGCTTTTCTTTCTTCCTGGAAAAAATGAATAACTTGCACTCCAATGTCTGTTTTGATATGTAATTGCTGAGTGAACTTAATGAAAGGTGGTCCACGGCTTTCAAACAGCGGTACAGCAGTACGGGGACTGGGGGGTTATTTGTTTTGTAATCACTTGTAGGGATCATAAATCATAAGTGTTGTATCGATTATGATGCTACTGCAGCTGCATGCTATCTATTCAAGCAGCCTGGGCTCTCATAAGAGTTTAGGTGAGAGCATGACAGGAGGATGACTGATGTAGATGGAATGGAGCGCTTTTTTTTTTTTTTCCCCCTTTTTTTATTTATTCATTTATTTTAGGCCCGTCATGATTACTCTGTTAAATTATTGAATTTAGAAGAAATTACTTTAGATGAATGGGCAGTGATTAATTGACAATCTGCATGATGAGAATTTTATATTTTGGATTTTCTTACTGCCCCCCCGGAATAAGAAAATGGCCTGATGCCCCATCTGTATGCATTTTATATGCCTGTTTTGCCTCAGTTGAGGTCAATTGGGCCCTCAGCCATTTTTACCACTCAAAATCCATATTTGAGCAAATTCTCAGCAGACTTGTTCTCTATGCTGGCAAATCCAGGGCCACAGACTAAACATGGCTAATGTTATTATGTTATATTTAGTCTGTGGCCTTGTTTAGCCAGATTTACATATTCTTTCTTTGTGCCTGGCTCATCAACAAGCAGCCAAGAATAGTTGATGTCCTTAACTGACACGCTTACTGATTCAATGGCTCTGTGTTAGCTGGGGCTGCCACAGTTGCAAGTGAATTCATATTTCAACACTGAGCACAGCAATAAATGACTTGCTGCAATAAGCAACGATTGTTGTTCTCACATTACTCACTTAAATAGATATTTACTGCAGTTATACAGTGCTGCCTGAAAGTTTTGTGAACCTTTATCATTTTGTAGATAATTGTGACCTAAAATATGATCAGATCTTCAAGTCATAAAAACAAATAGATAAACCTCACAAAACCAACTTGCTCAGACAATGACACAGCTTTTCATCCATTTATTGATAAGTGATCCAATAGTAAGTATTTTTGCTAGAAAATGTGTGAACTCCTAGCATTATCAGGGTGGCTGACCTCACCCTGTTGACCTCCACCGAAGATTCACCGTCGAAATCTGGTCTTTATCAAGCCTATTTGTTAGTGCATGTCATGTCCTATTCAAAGAAGATTCTGAGGATCTCAAATTAATTGCCAATGCTCTTTAGGCTGGAAGAGGTTTTTGAGGAGTTTGGTGCTCCACCAGTCCAACACCATTGTCACCCTTGCCTGGACTGGTAATCCAACAAAAATGACTTAGAGTAATGCTCAATTTTCTGGGGGACCACTAAGAACCTCAGAGTAACATCTAATGATATTTAAGCCTTTCTTATATAGGATAAAATTTAGTGTTCATATAGTATCTACAGGATAAGAGCATAGAAAGTCACTACCTTCCAGGAGGAACATTTTCTGCCTGCTTTTAATTTAAAGACCACCTGAATGAGCCTGAAGACTACTGACATAATGGTATGTTGATAGATTTGGCAAAAATGGGTCTTCATGGCTTGAGTGAGTATTCTTATTACACTGCATTCCAGCATAAGAACCTCATCCCAACTTTGTAACATGGTGGAGGCAGTATCATTTGAGGCTTTTTTTTTGGTATTGGACCAGGAACTCAACAAAAGGTGGGTATTGCAGAAATACAATGACCCTAAAAGACCAGTTAGTCCACAAAGAGTGGTCAAAGCAGTAGACAAGTTGCACTTTGAAATGGTTTAGTCAAAATCCAGATCTCAGTTTGAAATAATTGAGGTACTACCTAAAGTGTGGTGTTCCTGCAAGAAGGCCCACCAGTGTAACAAAGTTGAAGTAGTTCTGTGAAGGGTCAATCTGCAGGATCAACAGTTATATGAACAACTTGTTTGGAGTCATTGCTGCTCAAGGGGGTCACAACAGTTCCTGAAAGCAGAGGTTTGCATACTTTTACCAACACAGAAATTCAATGTTGGATTAGTTATGTCAGTTGTTTTATTACATGCTTTTTTAGGTTCTTTTTATGTTATGAGTTAAATGGAAATCTGATCATATTTTAGGTCACATTTATGTAGAAATTCACCAAATGAAATGTTCACAAACTTTCAAGCAGCACTAAACACATGCATCATATGTCACCTAGCTAGCCTTTTTTGTTGTTAGGGGGGGTTTGAACATTATATCCTACAAGTTAACAAGGTAGGTTAGAGCTATAGACCCCATTTGACTGACTACAAACCTTTTCAATCCATTTTTCTTATCGTATGCAAAGGTTTGAACAACGTTGGTCAAAATGTGGTCAACTGATTTGCCAAGTTAACTCACGTACTGGAAACTTTTTATCCCAGAATATTTATTTAATTCCTGAGTAAACAAGTATGAATAATATGCCATAATGTTTGCACAAGCCACACTTTATTTTCCCCCAATTTGTTCAGCAAAAATACATTTTAAAATATGCAGAAATGTTTTCCCTGTGAAGAAGTGTTAACTTTTTATTTTAAAAAAATCACGTACAAAACATATTTGACCACGGGTGCACAAACTTTTACGTAGCACTGTATCTGTCTTTCTTACGCCCTACTCAATTAAATCAATCAGCTCCACCCTTGCTGTATCATAGTTACCGAGATGTCATAGTTAAGTGTCGTCAACTCTAATTTAACATGGCTAATTAGCTCTGCATTAGGCTAACACTGCTAACTCCTCACAGTAATCAGTCTGTGTAATTATGAAAAGATCAAAAAAATAAGCGAAAAATAGTGAAATGCGATTGAGAAAGTAGGCTTGGGAAAATCAAGTAGCAAAGGAGGAGAAGATGGAGTTCCAAGAGACTAGAAGACTGAAGATAAATGCTGTAGTTAGACAGAATGTGTGGAATATTGTTAGTTAGAACAAACGTGAAGCATTCAAGCAATCCAGCCAATCTGTTAGTGCTTACTCATAGCAGTGTATAATGTGAACAGCACTAAGGAACCCTCAGGGCCTTCTAGGCCTTCAGAGAGGGCATAATTTCTGGGGATTTAAAAATAGAAATAGAAAATTTTACTGTTAAAATTAATATTTTCATGCTAGTTTTATCTCAACGATGTACTATAGCAGTACTCTGATTTAAAAACTGACAGTCAGTGGAAAATGCAATTAAACCATGTTCTTTAGGTAGACACAGCCAAACAGGTCCACCTGTTGGTTAGGACCTTAAGAGCTGAACTAAAAGCTTTACATGTTAGATTAACTACCAGCATACCTAGGATGTGACAGTCAATCACTCCTGTTTTTATTAAGAATGAGCAGGACTGATTTTTGTAATCGCAAGCTTTAAATAAGCTTCAAATAAAACATGGAATGCCTTGAGTTTCCAATGTTTTTAATCTGGAATAGACAAAAAGGTTAACACTACAATAACAGGCTCTAAGAATTGTCGAGTAGTTTGTAAATAATGATTTTATTGTTACATAAACATTAATAATTAATCATTTACTAAGATATTTGAATAAGGAATTATTGTGAACTGCAGACGTTTTTGAGATATTAAGCATTTACAGAACTAATGTCCTGTTTTAAATGGCTAGATATTTACTTTTGTGATGCATATACTTTCCCATAATTATGAGGTAATCATTATTAAGTGGTTGATGTATACTTTTTTATTTATAGTCATTAATTGGACCCCTATTATAGAGCTGTAACTTGTAATGTATTCATTAGGATGTATCATTACTTACTACACTTAAATATGAAACACTTGCATATGTCATTAAATAAATAGTTTAATTCACTTGTTAAGTCAGTTATATAATTATTAACTATCATAAACAAACCTTTAGATAATGATTAACTTGCTATTTTTTAGGGGCCGGTTACCATAAATTGGCTTAGAGCTAATATAACATATTAAATCCCGTATGGGTGTTAGCAGAAATGAACTTTCTCATAGGGATGTTTTTTCTAGAGTTGTTTATTGAGATTTGACATTTCTGGCCCAAACTGACGTTCCAGTGCTAATAGTCTCATCTAGCCACGGGCTAACAGCAATAACTCTTCCTGGTCAAACTGTGTAATCCATGCAAACTTTCTGAGGAAAGAGCGAAAGCAAGGTTTTGGGAAGCAAGATAAAAAAAAGACATTGAGAGAGAAAGAAAAGAAGCAAAGGAGAAGAGAGAGTTGGCAAGAATCAGCTGGAGGAGTGGAGATTAATGCCACAGTCAGGCTGAGGAGGGACTGGGTGTGTGGAAGCATTTCAATCTGTCTGTCTCAGGTGAAGGGATGGAAAAAGCGTGAGGAACGTACGTGAGAGGCCTTACCTCAGGAGAACTAATCACATCTTGGCATGCCGAAGCCTGAGGGCTACCTCCATCCCACGGGGGCCCCTACCGGCCTCACATCAGATTAGACCCTGCCTCCCGGGTCCCTTCATCCCTTCTCCTTCTCTCTGACTCCCTCACCCACTTTCTCACTTCTTTTATCTGTATGTTTTTTATCACCCCCTTGCGTATTTTCGAGGAATATTTCAAACAATGTGATTCCTTCCTCTGCTAGCTCCTCTCTCTCACTGCCATTTCCTTTTCTGTTCCTTCTTTTCTGTTTTCTCCATCTCTATTTCTCACACTTGCTTGGACAGCATAATTCTGTTTAGTTTTCTCCTTCGGCGTTCCGGCCTGCTCCAAACCATCTCCTTCTCCTCATGACCAGTAGCACATGGAAAAATGGGTTGTAATTAAAATGAGACTAAAAGGCCAAGTTTGATAACGGGTCGGATCAGGTTCAGATACAATCTTATTATACTCAGGTTGGGTTCTGAATCTGGTGATGAGTTGGGTTGGTTTTAGATAAAATTTGGTCATGCTCAGGTTGGGTTCTGACTGTACACTTGATGTGGGTCACATTGGGTTTTGATAAATGTATCATTCTCAGATTAGGTTTAGATTCTACACTTGATGATGTGGGTCAGGTCAAGTTCAGATGAAATCTTGTAGCGCTCATGTCCGGTTCAGACTCACTTGCTGATTTTGGTCTGATCGGGTTCAGATAACATTTGATCATACTTAGACCGAATTTAAACTCGATAAAGTGGGTCGAGTTGGGTTTGGATAAAATTCAGACTCTAAACTTGATGTAGGGTGGGTCAAGTTTGGATAAAATTTTATCAGGTCAATTTCACACTCTTTGGACTGTGGGAGGAAACCGGAGAACCCGGAGGAAACCCGGGTGTCCTGCGATGGACTGGCGACCTGTCCAGGGTGTATCCTGCCTTCTGCCCGAAGACTGCTGGGATAGGCTCCAGCATCCCCCCACGACAATGACAGAGAAGCGGCTTAGAAAATGGATGGATGGATGGAAGTTCACACTCTAAACGTGATGATACAGGTCAACCAGGTTCAAATATAAGTTTGGCATGCTCAAACGTAGACTCTAAACTTGATTATATAGGATGGGCCGGTTGCGTTCAAGTGTTTGTTCACTTGGATTGGGCTCAGACGCTAAGCTTGATGATGTGGGTCAGGTCAGGTTCGGATAAATCTTTATTACACTCAAGTTGGTTTCAGCATCAATACCAGATGTGAGTCAAGTCGAATTTGAATAAAATTGTTTTGCGTAGTTTGGTTTCGGACTCTGACTTGATGTAGTTTGGGTCAGGCTTGTACAGGAAATGACCAGCCTGTATTCAGGTCCAAATTTTGAGGCTTTATTACAGCTCCACCAAAGCTAACATTTTATCATGATGGCATTTGAAAGCATTGTGCTTTTTCTAGGGCCATATTATTAAATACATTGCTAATTTATTTCATAGAAGGTTGCCTGAAATTTATACACCACTAACACCAAGTTACGTGAAAAGAAGGCTGTCATTGGTCACCTGATTACTGTGGTTTACATTATCGAGTTAGCAGCTCGTTAACCTTTGTTGGTCTCATTTAGACTTTGGAGGCTGTCGACACACACGGCTCACTAACCCAGCATTGTTTTGCATCAATTAGAGGGCGACTTGGTTATTCCCCCAAGTAAAACCACCAGGAAGGCTTCAAATTAATTTTACCACCCTGACAACTGGCAATTCCCAAGTGACAGCAGGGTGGAATGATAGAAGGAGAGGGAGAGGGAAGAGGGGGCCAAGCAAGAGACAGAAAAAGATTGAACGTAATAAAAGTATCTGACGTTTGCGAGAGAGTGAGTGATTGAATGCAGCGAGAGGGTGTGTTCCTTCATGTGTGTGAGAGGGAAAAGAGAGGGAGCTACCGAAGGAGGGCAATGAGATCCGTCATGTACAGGCACACTCGAGTAGTCAGAGTCTCCTCCTCTTAGTTCATCTCCATCTTTATCTCTCTCTCTCTCTCTCTCTCTCTCTCTCTCTCTCTCTCTCTCTCTCTCTCTCTCTCTCTCCATGCAGAGGCAAAAGGGCTGGCATCATCATTTAAGGGCAAATGGAGTCCATCAATAAGATGGCACAGTGGGAGAGGTGCAATGATAGGCCATTAGGTAAGGCTCCTGCACGCTTTTCACCCGCACAACAGTCTGTCCACCCACTAAGGTGGATTCGGTAGCACAGCTTAGCACAGTATGCTCCGTCAATGCTACAGTGAGCAAGCTTGCCCATTCTTTTCTCTCACTAACGTTTATAGGTATGGGCATCAACCAACAGTAGCCCTACGCCACCTTAAAGATCCAGCTTGCTGGTTCACAGCTAGGCCTTTTTTCACTGCATCGTCATTAACGACACCCAAATGGGAACCAATAGAGCATATGGTAGTAATTCTAATCCATTTTCCTCCTGCTTGAGACACTTGGAAACATGACGATAAACATGATTAATTATTTAATCATTGTTCTGGTCATTTTATCCCACCAATGCATTTAATTTGGCTAATTAGCTGCCTTGCTTGCAAGTTGAAACAATATAATATTATTGCTTATACTTCTTTCCCTTTTGAGGGTAAAGTAAGAGCATAATCACCCTTTTTGTGGAGACTAGCACAAAGACTAACAGCATTAAATTCCTAACTAGCTTAGTATTGCTGTATCTCCAACAAACAAAACCTTGTATCTCCAAAATGGTAACTTTACAGGAGAAGGAAAAAACATGCATTACTTTCAGTGTAAGTCAGTGGCGCTAGATTGTTTTTCCAAGTCATTTTTGGCCATTTATTTTGGTCCATCCTTCATGAAATTTGCACGCAATATGAAGGCCAATATGCATTTTCAAATTGTCAAAAACTGAAAATCGACAAAAATGGAGATACAAGGTTTTGTTCCAGCAACAGCATTATTTTGTCTTAGCAAACCAGTTCCACAAAAATAATTCTAAAAATTGCAATCAGTACTTCTGTGTCAACTTCTTTGGTCAGGTGCAGACTCTAAGCTTGATGACGTGTGTCCGATCACATTCAGATTAAAAAGTTGTTGTTGGTTTCGGCTGCAAGTGCAAACACCAAGGAGAACACACTTGAGTACTATTCGACCCTATTGGTCCCAGTCTTGAGCAGGTACATACAACCATAAAACTGGAACCTTCCAGACTGGACATGTTGTCAATAGAAAAGGTACAGTTCTAGTTTTCAGGTGCCGAAGGTTTTGGTATTATACCAAACGCTTCCATATGATGGATCACCAACTCCTTTGCTGAATGCTGGGCTGTACAACATGAGCACTATAGCCTAACACTCACTGGCCACCTTATTAGAGACTAGGTTCTATTTACTGGTGTGGAGTTAGGAGACACTAGCCTGTCTGTTGAAGGCCAGACCACTTCAAATCCAGTTTCTGGTCCTGATGTTGCAAACTCTGGTAACTGAACTGTTTATGTAACTGACTTGCCCTGCAGCCTCTCACTGACTAATGATTACAAAGCCCACACTGTAAAGTAGATAAAGACCTCTGCTGCAGCCCTTCACCAGCCCTTCACCGACTGGTCAGTTTCTGACTACAGAGCTGCTCTTGTCTTATTTTCAATATTCAGTGATGAATGGGATAGAAAGTGGTTGACAAATTGTGCATAACAACAGATGGGCTACCATCTGTAATAGTAAGTGTTGTCAGTTGAATAAAAGCTCAAATTAATAGCTGTGCAATACTGTAAAAATGGAAGAGCACTAAGTCGGAGGAGCCAAGCACCACAGAGTTTCAGGCATGTAGAATAGCTTTAATGCCAAGTTTGTTGCAAATTACACCTACATTCTAAGAACCAGAGGTACCACTTTGGAGTGATGCCATAGAAGAACATATAGGGTTCACTTGAGATCCTTTTGTCCCAGTGGTTTCAGTTGAGTTTTGTAAAGTTGTTTTTTCTGTGTCACCCCTCCAAAGAACTCTTTTTCTCCACCTTTATTTTTAATAGTGTAGTCAATCTCTTGAAGTCTCCAAATGTCCCAACAGCTGTCGTATCATTTCCTGAGCTGTTCCGTGGCATGCCCACACAGGCCACCAAGTGTCCTTTATCAAGCATGGCCAAAATACAAGAAGGCAGCATTTTTCTTCCTTGTGATATGTGAAAACAAGTTGAAAGCCATTCTTCAGCTCCAAATACCTGCCACTGGTTTCCGCTCAAAGCATAGACTTTGTTTGTCCATGTTGAGCAGAAGAAAGAGATATAGCAAAAGCTGGAGTTTTTGAGACAGAAAGGTCAGGTCAGTGCATCAGGCTGATTTCCTGCTAGATATTCCACCTCAAATACCACACTCACCTCTAACTTGTCAAATATAACTGGCTGCCAGTGTGAAAGCAGATGCTAGTGGTATATCCTAATTGCTGGCGGAGGCTGAGTCAAGCTTTATTATTAAGCTATAGGCCTCAACAGATTGCTGTCAACTTGTGTTAAGATGTTCTCTGTGAACGAAGCCACGGAATCAGATCTCCAAGGCAGAATTGATTTTGGAAAGACCTTGCTAACATCTCAGAGCGAGGCAACTGCAACATTTACATGTGATATACAGTCCGTAAATACATAGTTACAATGCAAATATGTAACCAGCAGTAACAGATGCCACACTTTGCAACAGTTCTTGAAAGCAGCCAGACTGTCTCACCAACATATGGCACAAACATTTAGAAAAGCGCTTTGTCAATGGAGACCAAATGTTAAATGTTTATAGAGCTTTCACTTACCTGCATGTGCCAATTGATTGGTGAGCAGGTGTGTTAAAAAATAAGCAGTTCCCCATTGTCCAGTAGGCCGAGAGAGCAAAAGAGAAAGGAAAAAGATCGGTTAGAAATGCAGCCCTGAATTATTGAAAGGCTTTTTTAGTATAAACCCACACAATGACATCTCTTAAAGTGCCATTTGTGAGAATTACTCAAATGAAAAGAAATGCATCAGCATAAATATTTCAAAACTCTGCTCGCAAAGGCAGGTAGGCTGGATTTAGGTGACGACTTGTCGGATGAAAGCTTGAAAACATAAAAGTGATGGCTAACAACATGTAACACTGTCTGCTGTGTTGCCATAGAAACAAGGAGGATATTTGTTAGCAGGACTCTAGTGTGAAATTGATATTGCATAGTGAAACATGATATTATTTCATTGCAATGTCATTCAGACTTTCCGTGCATTACCTCCTGAGGGCCAGACATTCACCAATAACCCTTAGAGGTTGCAGTTACAGGGTGGACCAGTGCAGACTTACACTGTCTGCTGGTTGCTTTCAAAGCCTGTCTCAACATTCACTTGCTTGCATAATTTTAATAAGGTATTATAGATATAAGGTCTTAAGGTATAAGGTATTGGACATAAACGAGCTTAAAAGTGAATCCCATCTGGTCATGTCGTTAAGCCAAGCAGGGTCTATAATTACAGTAATTTAGCATCACTAAAAACAGTAAGATTAGATAAGATTCAACTTTCTACAGGTACAGAGTCAATCAAACACAGGGAGCCACACTCACAATGCAGTTTTTTGGGGTGCACCACTAAAACTTACACAGATCGAAGTTCAAAGGAAGTGTATATAGAGATAAGCTGGGATTATGCTGTATGACTTTTACCTCGATCTTAGCCCTGATTCTCTGTCTGGCCGAGCCTGAGCTGGTCGGCTCAAGTCCACAGATTTTTGGATCAGTCTGAGTCAACAGTTGGAGAGAGAATTGAGTCGCATGAGACAGGCACAGACTTGGATCGTTGGTCTCCTGAACGCATTTGGAGCAGTTTATCAAACATTTGATTTTTTTTTACCCAACTCTATGGGTAATAAAGTGTAAACTGATCAATGACTCAATCTGAACGGATTCCTGCAACAGCCAATGAAAACAGAGCACAGAAAAAGTACAGCAAGTGAACAAAGAAGATGCTGAAAAGTCACTGATGTCTGGAGCAAAGCTTTTCAATGAGCTGAGTTTAAGGCACAAGCACAATCGAGTTTATGTACATTTAAAAAAAACATTTTTTTTTTTAATCTTTAAGTGTGGATCCCCAGTATTTCAGTCATCCAAAAACAATATTTCATTCTGCGAAAACCAGTCGGGTAGTGTGAGATGCCCAGTCTTCTTATAATCTGTTAAGACTTTTAAGGTCATGTAGTGAACCCAATGCTATAGCGGCCGGTTCTGAACCCCAAAGCAACCCAATACTATTTTTAAACTTAAAAAAAAAACATTATCAATCCTGTCTCTCGCTTAGTGTGCTTTCCACTGTTAAATCTCACTGTGACTGTGAACATGGCACATTTGGCTACTGCACCATTTATCAATGATCTGATGGGCTGTCTCTTGGCTCTTTTGCATAAAGCTTGCCCAGGATGAGAGAGCAGAGAAAGGATGTGCATTAGCAGTCTGATGTGTCAGCTTTATATATATATATGTTGTTGTCTCTCGCCTCAAAGTGCAGTATGACATTTTCCGTCATAAAGTATTCTAAAGTATCAACAAAACAAAGAAAAAGGACTTAACTTTGCCAGACGTCATTTGTTCGCATAACGTTTATTCCTCTTAAAATTTCAACAACCCAACTTAAAACATCTTCCTGTGTCCGTGGCTCCTCGTATAGCATGGCCTTGCAAACCAGCTTACAGCCTTCAGTGGAAATTTCATGCATGGGCACATTGCCTTACCCCTTATTTACCTATTTTACCTTTGGCTTCACCCAGGCTGAATGGCAGAAAGGCAGGCTAGAGAGTGTCCTTAGGATTCTTAGACACCAGACCACATTTTACACAATGTTTAGTATGGGGAGTAATTTATTTTTCAGCATGGCACCCAAAATAATAACAATCAGCAGTCAAACATTACACAAACTACAGACAACACACAAAATGCAGTCAACTATATTTCAACACAAACACAGAGGGTATGGATTTATGAGGGGAAAAACTATGTGTTTTCATGACATGGGGACAGCTCTATCATGTCATTTCCGTTTAATGACGGCAGTTACTACAGCATTACAAAGAGAAGGGTGGGGGGTGGGGGGTGGGGGGGGGTCCCTAACTTGTAATGGAAGATAATGTAATCATATTTGGAAACATTTTATTTGGAGTGGTCCTTCGTAGATTAACAGATTATCTGTAGCACAGCAACAGCATATCAGTAGTGAAGCGACTGAATACACTGAAGTAAGTATCTTACATGTTCTGTTGATACATTTACTTACATTAAGCAGATGCCTGGTCCTCATCGTTACCCTAACTTCATCCTCAAATTCAACCCAAAACCTAATCCCAGCCCTGGCCCTGGCCCTAATGTTAACCTTAACCTCAACCCAGAGCCTAATTCTAACCTTCATATTAAGTGATACTTTTTTGATCCCACAACCGGGGAAATTCCACCTCCGCATTTAACCCATCCGTGAAGTGATACACCACATACACACTAGCCCGGAGCGGTGGGCAGCCACGGCGCCCAGGGAGCAGTTGGGGGGGGTTAGGCGTCTTGCTCAAGGACACCTCAGTCATGGACTGTCGGCCCTGGAGATCGAACCGGCAACCTTCCGGTCACAGGGCCAGATCCCTAACCTTCAGCCCACGACTGCCCCAATCTGTTTTGACAGGTTACTGACAAGGTCTGTAACCTGTCATTTTTCATTGTGCAACATATTTTGCAATATGTTCATAAGTGCAATACAGATCTTATGCAACTCTTATTTTATTCTTATTTTGTTGTAAATAGTCTAGAGATTTAACTTTAATTTTCATTTTTTATAATGTTTGTATTGTTTCCCGTTTCTATTACTGAGTGCCTTACTTCTATTACTCTGCTGCTGCTGTAATACTGTGGATTTCCCCACTGTGGGACTAATAAAGGCTTATCTTATCTTATCTTATCTTGTCTTATCTTGTTTCAGACAGGTCTTCTTATTTTGTCAAAGAAGGACCACAAAATAAAGTATCCCCACATTTTTTGTAATTTTGTCAAGAAAAAAAACCCTGTAACAAGACAAAAGGCAACTGGACTTTTCACCTCATTTACAACTGACTAGACCAAAAAAACATGATGCAAGGAGGGTTTTTGCACAACAGCAGTGATGAGTTTCCTTTCAATTATCAGCTGGAGTAGATCATCCATTTCTACCTCTGAAAAACAGAGGAATGTACCGTTTGTTATTCTTCTCTTTTTTCATTTTTGATGTTTTAAGTGGCACCTTCTTTCGAATTAGTCACATAAGTCTAGTTCTTCTTAGACGCCATCCAATCTAAAACGTTTTGGTGTCTTTGTGTACAGAAGCATCGATTTGAAGTAAATAAATCTAAGACTGTAGTTTATATTACTAAAAACAAAATGCAAAAGTATAGTGGCAATTATGAAAGAAGGGCTACTTTCTGTATTTGTACATCCAGAAAGTGAACCTATAAGGCAGATGGCATGTGACATGCTTATGTAAACACTTGAGCCAATGTAAACATCCATGCGTTTGACAGTGAATGTCAAGGGCTGTAATCTTACATGTTTGGACTGCTTAGATCACGCTCGCTATGCTTATTTGAATTCCACCTGGGAGGGACTTTGATGGAAGGGTTTCGGAATGACACTTCAAAGGGTCCGCCTGAGCTATCCCCTGCTGACTCTCTGTCATTCCGTAATTGGCATGGACATCAAGAGGCAGGAAGTCATCCGGTCGCGCTCCACTCTGGGCTTTTCCAGCAGGCACCAGAGCAGGCATCTATCCAAAGACTGATCAATGAATAAGTATGGCGGGGGCTGCGAGCAGTGGGAAAATGCAGACTAATTGAGGACTTGAAAGCAAGCCAGGTGTAGAAATTTGCACAGTGATGAGATATTCCATGCCATGATTTATAGATGCTGTCGGCATTGGGCTTGGAAAAGAGATGGCTTTATTTATTTTTGGGGGGATGCTAGCTCACTTTTGTGTGCAGCTCACTCCAGTCGAGCATTCAGTTTGGAAGCGTTTTTCACACATTTGCTTTATTATTCATTAATCAATGCAAATGCTCTGCTGATGACCTTCCCATTATGCATAATTCAATCTTGTCCTTTCTCTCAATTTCATTTATAAATGATATTTGCAGAGAGAGAATAAGAGCGGAAGCAGGCAATACAATCAAGATCAAGCCCTCCGCAATACAAACAGTTGGCGATATAAACAGATTTTATTGCCCTGGCAGATTCATTTGTTCTCCTGCGAGCATTTATCTAGGCCACTCCCAGGACCAAAGCCCAAGTGAAAACATCTCTACCTCCTTCCTTCCTAGCCGGAACAGCTTTTAGGACGGATGCAAGACATTTCAGTGCTTTAGAAGTCGAGATATTATTGCTATTTCACTATATAGTCAATCTATATAACAATTTGCATGCATTTACATAGTCATTACTTAGTTGTTACATATTATGTATATTTCTGATTTACATTTATAAACACAGAGTCAGGTTTTTTCTGACTTGTCACTTTGTTTGAACATAAAATACTAATAAGATTCAAGACAAGTCAACTGATCATTTTGCTAAATGACAAATGAACAACATTAACTTTTGCATTGAATTCAATTTATAATGAAAATCTACTTTTCTACCTACAAAATCAAATGTCAGATTAAAAGGTTTGAATCTGGACTTATTTCATTGAGCTATGCGTGAAAATATTTGGACTTTTATTATTTTAAGTTATTGTATTTACAGTTATCTTTTACTAATTGAATTCAAAACAAAGGGGGGGAGAAGCGGAAGAGGATGGATGGATGGATGGATGGATGGATAAAAAAGCCTGAAGTGCAGATTCAAACCCGTCAGTACAAAATGTGAACTGAACAGTGGAACAATATCTTTCATAAATTTCAACCGCATTTAAAGAGAAAACAGCAACAACTTCTGAGATGTATAGAAAGCATAAGGTGTGTACACCTTGGGCAGATGAGGAGAGTGAGGGTGTCACATTGGGGGCTGAAGGGATAAGGATGGTAATACACAAAGAAAGGAGAGAAAGAAATAGGGAGGGCAGTTGAGAAAAATATGAAAATTGACCATTAAAAATAAAGGTGGTAGAAAAATGAAATGGGAAAAAAGTAAATGATAAAAGACTGAGATGGCTTCGGATGGAGGAAAAAGAGAAGGGGAGGCAGATTGAATTCTTTTTTCTGTCTTGGACTGCTGGTCCTGGTTGTTGACGTGTGTGTAATTGCCTATAAATCATTAATATTAGTTTTCCACGGCCATAGCCTAGGGCTACACACCCCGCTGGAGGATGTACAGTGTGACACTGTGCCGATTACTAAACAGATATACATACACACACACACACACACACACACACACACACACACACACACACACACACACTTATACGTAGTAAGTTCGTATGTATAATAACGTTCTTATGTATTGTTGGAGCAAAACTATTTATCTATCTATCTCTCTATTTATCTATCTCTCTATCTCTCTATCTATCTATATAATATATAATCACACACCCTTCTAACTCCAATGATGACTTTATGAAGGGGAAAAAAACAATCTACTTTCAATGCAAGTCAGTGGAACCAGAATTTTTTCCAAGTAATTTTGAGCCTTTTCTTTTGGTCCATTCATCATGAAATGTACACACCAAGTAAAGAACAGATACTTTCAAATGATGTCAAAAACTAAAAAAATCAATAAAAATGGAGATATGAGGTTTTGTTCTGACAACAGCGATAGACTGTATATACACTACAATCTTTCTTTCTTACATTGTAGGTCAGCTTGGCTTTTCGCTGTTTTACTGTAAAGTCAGGACGTTTTTTTTCGTTTGGTCCCACTTTGTAGTTCATCCAGCCATTTTTGTTGGGGTTGGTTATGGAAGGTTAACTCAGTTGTTTTTGGATTTACTTCTTTTAGTTTGGTACTTACGCTGCATGTTAGCCCTGTTTTGGTTCAACTACAAAGTCAGGATTTTTTTTTTTTCTTGAAAGCATTTTAAAAACAATCACATCCAAACATGCACGCATGCATATGTGTACACACACACACACACACACACACACACACACACACACACACACACACACACACACACACACACACGCTGTATTTTTCACTTTTATGGGAAGGGAAAGAGACACACAAGCTTACAGGTAACTTGATCTCATGGGATTTTATGTAATTATAACGCTGAATGAATTCCAATACCCGTGACCTCCCAAGGCATTTACTGCTGGAAGAATTGATTGGGGTTTCTGCAGTGAATCTGTCCAATTTCACTCTGCATGTCAAAGTAGTGGCACTGAATCTTTGTATCACTCTCTGTTTTAACAGAAACAGAATAAAAATATCAGCTCTCCTAGTGAAGAAATAGGAAACATCTGAAACTGTAAAAAAATGCTGAACACTTTATTTGGATCGCCCGTTAATGATGCTTTGTCGAAGATGACCTTGCTTTTAACTCCTATTCAACTAATTATCAATCAAATCCACCTTAATTGTCCCTTACCTTATCCCATAAACCTAAACCTTAGTCCCAATCCTAATCCTAAACCTCACATTGGTCCTGTGATTTCTCCAGATAGTTTAACAATTTGAACATCTGTAGCAACATTCCCTAAAAATCTGTCTGATCTACAGCACTATTTTTAACAATGCCTTTTGCAATGCTGCTGTCCCATTTAGAGTAATATAAAGAATTTACAAAAGCTGAACATGCATAAATGATTTTGCGCAGGTCAAAAACTACCATAATGGGCAAGAAAACATGAAGAATATCACTGCTGTTGGTACAAAACCTTGTATCTCCAAATGGGAACTTTATGGGGGGAGGCAAAAGGTCAACTTTTGTCCATTTACTTTCATTAAATGTTTTTCCAAGCAATTTAGGACCACTTCTGTTGGTCTGAGCATCTTGACATTTTGACTCAACATAAAGAGCAACTGCCTTTTTTCAAATGATGTCAAAAAATAACAAAAACTGGGAGGTTTTGTTCTGACAGCAACAATATACTTCATGCTTCAGTTTCCTTTGAATGTCACCCAGATAAAACAAATATCAATAATAAGCATTTCTATAGAGATTTGAATTTGTGTGCTCTTGGAAACAATATTCACTGCATCATTTCTACAGTGATAGGAAGCACTTCCACTTCCTAATGCTGATGCATTTAACTACCACCACATACATGCCCACCAGTTACTCTGGAGGCAGATTTTAAGGAGCTAATGGGACAAAGTCTCAAAGTTTGGCCAATGTTGTTGTCATGTTGGCACTAATCTTGCACTTAGGTTTATGTCCATGCACCATTGAGGATGTTCTCACTGAGGGATCAACACTGATCCTTGAGTCTGGCAGTGTCTTCGCTCGAGGGTATTTTTAAGCTCTAGCTCATTTGCAGGAAATGTATAAGCACCTTTTGTTTCTCTCTCCGGGTACGTCTTCTACTCAATGCTGCAAGTGTAAATATCTGAAGTACTATTAAATCTAGGTCTTCATTTTGGGCCTTTAATATCGAATATCAAGAAGCCCAGTGGGATTCTTGTACATGGGCACTAAACTAACTGTGACTCCTACATTTTATGTCTGTTCTAGATTAAATGCAGACATCAGCTGCTTGTTCAAGATGTTCCATGTTTTATTTGAAGTGTGTAATGAACATTATCATATTTTCCCTGTTAGGAGTGTTCAAGTGACTCCTTCAGTAAAGAGACCTGCCATAGAACTCCTGCTTTTTTTTCCCATTTGATTTCATGACGGAGACCTGCTCGGTTTGGATTTGGTTGATTCCACTGTGACGTTCTGATTATGCTCATTGTTAAAATACCTTGAATTGAGCTCCTGAAAATCTGGGAGAGCAAGTTTTGGCTTTATTGACTACCACATTAAAAAAAATCCTAATTAGGTCATTTCCCCTTGGGCATTTCAAGACTTCAAATACAACAAGCAAGGTGTTTATATAACCTTAAACAAACTACAGGTTACAGCTGTATTTATTTAATGCACAGAAATCATCAGGACTTCAGAAGCCTGAATGGTTCCCCAATCAATTTAAATATGACAGAGTTAAGTAGGCCTGTTTCACTCTTATTACCACCTTGGCAGTGAAAGCACTTCCACTTATTCAGCATCCCTCTTAAATATCCTGTCTCACAACTATTTTACTGAATTTAATTAAGACAGACTAAATCAAGACAAACAATCGTGTCTAAATTCATGCCAGCTAATCTCGTCATTTAATGAGAAACCTTTCAAAGATAACAATGATCTTAAAAATTCACTGCGAAACAGTGCTAATACGATTGTGGGGATTTGCTGGAGAACAGTGCGCAGTTATCTTAGGATTTAAATAAGAAAAAGATCAAATAAAAGCTATGAAATCATATCAGTCTAAATGTGGTTGCCCTGTAAACCAGTTACCTGACTCACACTGAGCTACACTGGGAGGAAAACTTCTATATTGATGTCCTTTATGCATTTTTAATGTTGATTCCAGATTACAAAGTTGAATGAATCAATGCAGCGTATAATGCAATTAATACAGATTAAGTCACTTTTCCCCAACTGGAAAACTGACTTATTGACAAGGTACTATGACCTGAATACAGATGGGCAGATAGATACAAAACAAAACACGGTTTGCTTGATTTTAGATAAACTGAGGGATAAATGTATCAAGCTTTTGCACCAGGTGCAAATCAGATGCACTGTGTTTGTACGTTGTGTGAACAAGCCTACACACACACCCCATGGTCCATGAGTAGGCCTGCACCAGTAATATAATCCTCATATTCCTGTAATCTTGTGGGAAAAATGTGGCTAAACTGAGATGCCTTCGTCATCATGAGATGTGGTCAAAAAGAAGCAGGACTTGATGGAAAACGGTGTCTTTTTTGCTTCAACATATTCATTATGTACATTCTTCAAGACGATGGCTCTTCAAGGGTCCTTTGGTAAAGATATATAGAACCATATAGAACCATGAACACTCAAAGAACCCTTAGTCTGATTAAAAGATTGTATATCAGGCAAAGTATTTCAGTGAAATGCAATAATTATAAATGCATTCTATAGAATCATCTCCATCACATTGATGGAGAATGTGATGTAGATGGTTCAATATACCACATTTTTAAAAAAGGGTTCTTTGTAGCACCCAAAGTGTTCTACTGTTACAAGCTTGATATCATCGCAATAGAAGAACCCTTTTGGTTGCTCTGTAGATCCTCAAAAAGGTTCTATATGAAACCATCTACAGCATCTTTTCCATCAGTCTGAAGAACCCTTTCAGGAGGCGAAGAACCCGTTCGTGATGCAAAGAAACATTTAATCCTACAAAGGGCTCATTGAGTGTTCATATTTAGACACCGACCCATTTTCTTTACTAAAGAACCCTTGAAGAACCTTTTTTTTTTAATGTGTAGAGAAGACTAGAACTCTTTCCGGTTTGGGAAAGCCTAAAGATTGTGGAGATTCTTGTTGATCGCTGAGTGTTGGACAGAACGCATTATCATGGAGCCTGGGAGAGCAGACCCTGCTGCACAGCTTTTATGGGCTAAACCAGCTGTAGACCGAACTTTTGTTAGCTTGAGATGAATTAGACCCTGGTATTTATTAACACCGCTGTCTCCCTGCCACTGAACGTTTATTTTCCTTTTTGTTCTGGGCTTGTTGATGGTGCCACCATTTCGGTGCGCCTGTTAAACCCAGCGGTAGCCGGTTCCATGCGCGGTTTACGGTGCTCTGCACAGCCTTATTAAACGGAATGTTAACTCTAGACATGTTGAGCATATTGTTGTCGCATCAAGACACATTTTACGTTTTGCCTTCACTTGTATGTACATCTGTCTCTGAGTCTCCTGCTAAAAAAACCTATATGGATGAACATAAACTGAATAATAGCACTAGAGAACAGTAGTAAATTTAATAGAGTGCATCATAATGATTGCATTTTCATGACTGAAATTACCCTTCGCTGAATGACTCAAAAGCACTTAATATTCAACATCTGTCAACACAGATGCAAATGCAATCATTGAGTGTAGTATACTTAGTATTTGTGGTCAGTAAAGCCAAACCAATCTTATCTACATGCAACACCATGAGGCTCAGCTGTAATTCCTTGGTTGCGTGAAGTTTTTTCCATTTAGTAAATATATGAAGAGTAGGATAAACCTCTCGTTTTGCTCGTGATGTTCATTGCACTTGCCTTTTATACCTTTCAAGCAATAAAATAGGCACAAATATGGGTATTAACTGGCAACAAGGAACGCTATGACGCCTAAAAATGCTGCCTTATAAACTGGCTCTCTAAATGTACAGAGGTTTTTTTGTATTTATTACATACCGTACTGCACAAGCAGATGATTTTCTATTAACTTTTCGTGCAATAGCAGCAGATCTAGTGGCTAAACTGAGCTATGAACATGTTCTGAAAGAGGATTTAATAACATTATTTCAGCTTTCAGGATCAAATACAAATGTGTGAGAAGATATAGCAAACGGTACCATGATGTTGCCGCCATATTTGCTCGAATTTGACATTATTATTTCACAAATTCTGTTTATTTACTGTTTATATTATTATTTAAATTTTTAGGGAATTACCATGGTATCTCTCTGCTTTCCTCTACAGGAAAAGCCCTAGCCTGGGTCTTAACCAACAGACTCACCCCACTGTCAGAGAGTATTCTTCCTGAGTCTCAGAGTGGATTTCGGCCACACAGAGGCACCATAGACATGTTTTTTACAGTGCGTCAGCTGCAAGAAAAATGCCGGGAGCAAAACCAACCATTATACATGGCCTTTATAGATCTCACCAAAGCCTTTGATTCGGTGCACCGGCAAGCTCTTTGGTTAGTACTGGCAAAGATTGGCTGCCCAGAAAAATACATCTGAGTTCTAAGACTATTACATGATAATATGTCTGCCATGGTACTCAGTGACAGTGGAGATGAATCCGCTCCCTTCAGGGTTGACAAGGGAGTCAAACAGGGTTGTGTCATCGCGCCAACATTATTCTCCATCTTTGTTGCTGTTATCCTCTATCTTATAAGTGAGAACCTGCCTCAGGGTGTAAAAATTATGTACAGAACTGAAGGTCAGCTCCTCAACATCAACCGATTTAGGGCTAAAGGTCAAATTTCCACCGTGTCCATCATGGAGCTTCAGTATGCGGACGACAACGCCCTTGTGGCTCTCTCAGAAGAAAGACAGTGTGCTCTGTAGGTTGTCTTTGTGAAAGCTTACAAACAGCTTGGTCTAGCCATAAACATAAGGAAAACCCAAATCCTCTATCAACCTCCACCTAAAAGCGGTTGGCCTGTCCTGGCCCCGAATATAGTTATTAACAACATCAGACTCGAAAATGTGGACCAATTCCAATATCTCGGTAGCCTCCTGTCCTCGAAGGCCGATATAGATGATGAAATAGACTTCTGTCTCAGCTGTGCAAGTAGGGCTTTCTCAAGGCTAAGGAAAAGAGTCTTTTGAGAATCGCGACCTCCAATCAAAGACCAAAATATTGGTCTATAAAGCAGTGGTGCTGCCTACCCTCCTGTATGCATCAGAAGCCTGGACCACATAGAGTAGGCACTTAAAAGCACTTGAGACATATCATCAAAGATGCCTCCGTAAAATATTGAGGATTAGATGGGAGGACCGACGCACTAACACCAGCGTTTTGGAGGAGGCACATATTTCTACTATCACTGCCACCATTGCTCAAAACCAACTTAGGTGGGTCGGTCATATTATTCGCATGCCTGACTCTCGCCTCCCAAAACAAGTTCTCTACTTCCAGCTAGCTGTAGGGAAAAGGGCCCCTGGAGGCTAGAAGAAGAGATTTAAGGACAACATCAAAACGAACTTAAAAAATTGTCACATAGAAGTTAAATCATGGGAAGATGCCGCAAAAGACAGGTTGGGCTGGAGAAATCTTGTCCAAAAGGGTGCTGCGCTGTATAACGTTGACCTCTGCCAGGCTGCCCAAGTCAAACGCAGACTCAGAAAGGAGAGATTAACGTCCAAGCAGGCTAGACCCAAATCTACTACTGCTACATTCCCTTGTCCATATTGTACAAGAATAATTGGGTCCAGAATTGGCCTCTATGCCCATCTAAAGACCCACAAGGACTAAGAAGGAGGACAGTCATACTTGACTACGAGTGACCGCCGATGATGATGATATTACTATTATTGAATTAATCTTATTATGGACTTATTATGGAGAAGAACTGATCATCAACCAGACCGTTATTCTTGGTATAGTTGAATATAAAAGAAATGGATGACCAGCACCAAAATGGATGGACACAATCAGAGGAATCGCAATCAGTCATTAAGAGGCCTTAAGACCCAAACAGAAGACAGGGAATTCGATGGTTGACAGGAGTCAGAAACTGCTTAATACTGGACCACTGTACCACCACTACTACTATAACTACCACTGCTACTACTATTATTACTACTATTATAAATTCTACTACTACCACTACTTCTGCTACCGCTACTATTACTACTACTACCACCACTACTAGCACTACTACTACGAGTATTACTACTACTATAAATTCTACTACTACTACTACTACTACCACCACCACTACTAGTACTACTGCTGCCACTACTATTACTACTACTACCACTATTAGTATTACTACTATAACTTCTACCACTATTACTACTGCTACCACTATTACTACCACCACCACTACTATTACTACTACCACTACTACCACTACTACTACTACTACTACTACTACTACTATAACTACTACCACTATTACTACTACCACTATTACTAGTACTACTACTATAACTACTACCACTATTACTACTACTACTACTACTATAACTACTACCACTATTACTACTACCACTATTACTACTACTACTATAACTACTACCACTATTACTACTACCACTATTACTAGTACTACTACTATAACTACTACCACTATTATTAGTACTACTACTACCACTATTACTACTGCTACTTCCACCACTATAACTACTGCTGCCACTACTATTACTACTACTACCACTATTAGTATTACTACTATAACTTCTACCACTATTACTACTGCTACCACTATTACTACCACCACCACTACTATTACTACTACCACTACTACCACTACTACTACTACTACTACTATAACTACTACCACTATTACTAGTACTACTACTATAACTACTACCACTATTACTACTACTACTACTACTATAACTACTACCACTATTACTACTACTACTACTACTACTATAACTACTACTACTATAACTACTACCACTATTACTACTACCACTATTACTAGTACTACTACTATAACTACTACCACTATTATTAGTACTACTACTACCACTATTACTACTGCTACTTCCACCACTACCACTATAACTACTGCTACCACTACTATTACTACTACTATAACTACTATTATTACTACTAATACACTATTACTACTACTGCCACCACTACTACTCTTACTACTAATTATTATTTTTATTATTGTTATTATTATTGAATTATAGAGTGGAATTAGCATTGATACATACAACTGAAATTGAAAAATGGGAATAGAGGGAAAGTTTAGATTGTGATAGGGCTGTAAGTTGAACTGTCTTTAATTTCACTCATTTTATCTGAGATTGATTGATTGATTGATTGATTTTTGTTTTAGCATTTAATCACAAATAAAACAAATTTACTTCTAAGTCATCAGTAATCGGTATGCAGCATTAACAGGATTTAGCCAAGATTTAGGCTAACACCATTAATGCTTTACAATAGCAAACACAGAGGGCTCAACAGGGCAACGGAATTCTAGAAAACCCAGCAGGGGTAAAGTGCATTGGCATACAGATCAGCGGTGTACGAGCCTACAGAGGGTGGTGGATTGGGTGCATGCTGCTTATGTAGATAGGGAATTAGTAGTGCTAACCCTGTAGCACAGCATTCCCTATACATCCACAACAGGTCTTCCTCCACTGTGCAAAACTAATAAGGCCTATTTAAAGAGCCTGACTGTGGTTGGGCATTCTATGCAAGGGCCCTACGTGTTTGTCTTGGAATATCTGCATTGTTTTGTTTTTTATTGAGACAAGTTATGGCCTCCAACTGAGGCCTGTAATCCAGTTATAAAAGACTCTTTATGCACTGGCAAGCAATGTTGAATTTCTGTCATGGGGCTGTTTGAACTGATGCCTGGCCAGAACCTGAGGTTATTGCTGGGACTGCTTTGGTTAGGGGCTGATTTTCTGGCTGTGCATTCTTGTTATTTTGGTGCCTGTTAGGAATCATATCAATTGTAGCCACAGCTTTCACAGTTAGCCTCAGAGTGGGCAGTGAGAGATGTCAATACACCCTTGATTGGGTCATCTCACACCTGGTCATATCAACCAATTTTTTGAGAAAAAGAATAAGACATGTTCACATAGTAGTTGACACAACTTGCAGGGTAAGGTTACATCCTGTGAAGCGAGACACCCGCAACTAGAAACGAGCTACAAATTTCTTGAGCCTGTTTTCAGAAAATAAAACAAAGAGTAGCATTTCCCACTAGGACAGCTTGCGAGAAGCAAACCCATTGCTCTAGGAGACAGATCTCGTAATGCGGGAGATTTTTACCGGTGCCAACATTGCTAGCAGGAAAACCCTGGCAGGAGTGGTGAAAAAAGCCCTATCTATCAACAGGGAAAGTAACTGGTGAAAAGAAAAATCATCCAAGTAGGAGGAAAAAAGTAATTTCAACATTGTCATCTTCCTCAGACATTCCAATGGGGTTACCCAGGGGGTTCCACGCTGGAGTGTTTGGAGTTTTTACCCTGAAGTTATAGGTGGAATAAATAAGCATTAAACATTTTAAAAGATACGACTTTCCAAATAAACCTGCAAAAAATACCTGCAAAGAATGAATCTAAACTCTTGAAATATAAGATCACTTATTTTAGTAACTGAGTAATCTACTGTTTGAATTAATAAGAGGCCAAACATCCATCCATCCATCCATCCATCCATCCATCCATCTATTTTCCAAGCCGCTTCTCCCTCAGGGTCGCGAGGGGGGTGTAAAACTGTATTTAGATGAATAATGATCCACGATCCCTTGCCTTTCAAAGATTCCAACATCTCTTTTGAACTAGAAAGGCTGTAAAATGGTAGGGTGTCCATCAGGCTCCATTTATTATAAGACAGACCACAAGTGCAATTCAAAATATTCATTATAATCTTGTAGATTTCCAAATAAAAGTTGCTGGGTCACTGAGATGCTACTCATCTTAAGACTTAATATTCATTATCATTGTATTAATTATTAAGCAGCTGCGGCAAAAGAGATATATAATTAAGACCCAATGAACATTATCGCACTACCTCATAAGGGAACTACTGCAATAGACATCATGTCTACCAAAAGGTCCTCAAGAGCAGAGGATTAAAAAAGATTATGTAATATGATGCAGTTTTTCACTGATGTCAATAATACTATCCCTTCAGTCATCAGCTCCCTCCAGGGGGCCTGTCAGTCTGGTCATTCAGCTTTTCTCTGAGGGGCATCAGAGCTCCTGCGTTACATTTTACACTTATGACCGCCTCTGTTACCGTATTAATAAAGTAACAAGCAAATATATGCATTATAGTGACTGTAGCACAGATAAGGGGTGTTGTTAGGTACAATGCACAGTAGAGAAAATCCACCACAACACTGCCTTGTTTGGCTTTTAGCTTTAAGCAAACATGATTTATTTTAAAATACAGCACAGTTCAGTAAATAAGTTTGTTTATTTTTCATAACCATCGCAATAAACATGTTTATTGGCAGTAGGTTTTTGTTGCTAAGCGATAAAATGGTCAAAGGTTATTCCAAGAGCAGTGTTTTTTAGTAACTTGGCACATTAATATGGAATTCAGTTCATGTGTGCAGTGATTGTGTATATCAAGTATTTGACAGCAGCTGTAACTGATGCTCAGCCAATTGGCTAAGCAACGTTTGAAGCTGTTGTCAAATATGTTTTCACACGTTTTTCATATCATTGTTTTCTTTTTCATATCGTTGTGTACATTTTTAGTTTTTTTAAGTAGTTACTCCACATTTTGTGTGTGTGTGTGTGTGTGTGTCTGTATAGGTGTGTGTGTGTGTGTGTGTGTGTGTGTGTGTGTGTGTGTGTGTGTGTGTGTATATATATGTATATATATATATATATATATATGGTCTGTATTTTTCTTAGCTGTCATCATTGGGTTCCTACTATCTGATACTGCTAAAAGGCACTCTAAGTCAGACATAATGTTCAGTGAAATAATTCAGTGAGGCCTGCAAATTCGGTGGTATCGCCTTCTTAGTATTGTCCCCTTCTGCTTGGGTGCATAATTCAATAAGCTAACACAGCAAACTGAGAAAAAAGTAGGAGTTTTGTGGATTCTCCCTCAAAGTGTGCGCTGTGTTTGTCAAAATTACTTACAACTGTTTATAGATCAAATTACATCTCATCCAACATCTAACCTTCCAAGGTCATGCCACATGGCTCTGTCTGAGTGGGTTGGGTGAATCCTCCACCCCACTAGTCACTCAGAGTGATGCTAGCCAATGCTGGCATCACCTGACGTAACAAGATTGGCAGTAAGGGGCTCATCCAAGCATGTTGAGCTGTCTAATGATGAAGTTTGAGATATAGTGGAGCTTCACATATCTGTGAGGAAGAACATGGTACCCTTCACCCCCTCCCAGCTTGGCAGCATTGAGTGATGGAGAAGATCTAGCTAGGAAGTGGCAACAGCAGCAACAAAAAGTGTTTCAAAGTGGAAATGCACTGGCTAAATTGGAGACATTGGCAACCCTGGACATACCATCGCTTTTGACCCTGTAGCTTTGTATCAAGCAAACACACAGACCTGCTAAGTTATTTGTTCCTGAAGCCAAACTACAATGACTGGCCTTTTGCTTCGCTCTGGTTTCATATTTCTCCCGTGTTTGAGGATTTACTGTGTACCACACACTCTTTTAGACCTGTGAGAAACAGCAAAACCAAGAGGAATAAAAAGCCGACTTGTAGAAAACATACACACAACAATTCAAGCGGCCAAACCTGCAAAGATGTGGGTGTGCACAGTGGGACTTATTTCAAAGTTACTGTTCAATTTTATGATGAATGTGACTTAAAATGAAACGAAGACTAAGAGGTTAAAGTGTAGAATGTCCTGGTAACACAAAGGCCCATATTCCAGGATAAGTGTTTAAACAATTGCCAGTTGTTTCTTTGCCAGCTGTGTCACTGCAGCATTAGTCCATGCATAAAAAAAGCCTACTAAAGATTCTACATACAGCATTTACATTATGACCAAAGTAGCGGGAATTAAAGACTTGAATTTTTGAACCTGTAACAGAACTGTAGACCCATTACTATTACAGCTAGGCCTTCAGTTTAAGCCTTATATATCAAAAAGACTTACAGAATTTCTAACTAAACTAACACTGGGGCCACTCTAGACTAAACTCAGCTATTTAAAGCTTCAACAAGACATTCCATACACTTCATTTGAAGCTTGCAGCACCACATAGTATGTATATGTATGGCATATGTTTTCATTGTAGCTGTTTTGCAGTAACTCTATCAGTAAAGCTTCTGCTACAGCTTCTGATAATTGACTGTGGCTTTTTTCAGCAATTGACATATCTAGACCTTCTGAAAGGTTCGGCTGATTTTCCTTTTGGCATTTCAAGATAGCCATTTGTCTCATCCCTAAATGTAAGAATGAAATAAGAGCATTACTACAATATTTTCAGCTGAAGTGGTCTATATATTGATATTTCACATTTATATTACACTCACAGTAGATGTAAACACGTGATGCGTCAGAATTGTGACTTTAAATATTGATAACCTGATGCATTGATACAGCTTGACTTTGTCTCAAGTTTTAGACATGTTGCATCACAATGGCCCAATACAGGCTACATTTCCATCATTGTGTGTAGTACATTTACATTTATGGCATTTGGCTGACGCTCTTATCCAGAGCGACTTACAGTTTGATCATTTTACACAGGTAGGCGAAGGAGGCGTTAGGAGTCTTGCCCAAGGACTCTTATTGGTGTAATGTAGGGTGTTTTACCCAGGTGGGGATTGAACCCCAGTCTACAGCGTAGAAGGCAGAGGTGTTAACCACTTCTCTAACCAACCACATAGTATCCCAGCGGTCACAACAGTGACCAAGAATGAGCAGATTTACAGAGCCCTGCTACACAGCATTGACATAACCATGCCATTCATATGTCATATGCTGCCATTAATTTTGCTCAGTTGTATCATTCATATGTTACCATTACCAGCAATTATGAAAGATTTCATACTGTATGATGTCATGACGCATACTAGGGCACATTTAGCAAAAATTGGCATGTGACCTAACCAGACATGACATCAAAATTGTGGAATTAGTCATGACAATTATCAGTATTGGTAACATGACATGACAGCATATGATGCTGTATGTGGTATGATATGTTTATGCCATGGTTATGTCAGTGTTATGTAGCAGGGTTCAACTAAAGTGATACAGAAGTTGTCACAGATTGCTGGTCCTTGGAGGACTTGGTTTCTAGCTGCACTGTAACATCAGTCTTTGCTTGATTTCAAGTCCAATGTGCTGGAATGCAGAGACAAAACAACAAAAACTGTGTCACTGACCATTTACTTTGAATCTGTGTGAAGTACCCACTTTTTTCACTCAGTAACACGCACTAAAGGGATGGTTGCTGGAGTGTTGCTTCTGATACGCTGTGCATTGTGCAGGTAGTGATTCAGTGGTAATGCATTACAGGAAGTGACCCGGCAGCTGAAGTTCTACTTATTCCAGCTGAAGCATCGGTGTCTCTGACCCTCACACAGACACGAGTGCCATAATTGGAACACCCCTCTGATATGAAGAGTAGCATAAGAGGCCTCGTTCTCATAATGCATCCATTTATCCACACCGCTCAGAACCATACACTCTCAAAAACAAAGGTGCCAAAAGGGTTCTTTGGAGCAATGCCATAGAAGAACCACTCTTTGTTCCCTTGCCCATAGAGGTTAGGTTTAAAATGCTTTTAGAGATTAGGTTAAAAAAACACCACTCACTGAAAGGTTCTTTGGGGAACCAAACAGCGTTCTTTTATGGCGTGGTTCCTAAGAACTGCGTGACATCTTCGTTTAGCTGTTATGGATATGCATATGAATGGGTAGCAAGAGAATGCAGTAGAGATGGATTGGAATTTTCCCTGGGATGCGTGGGATCCAGACCAGCACAGCTAAGTCCACACACAGAAATGGATGGGTGAGTTGGTGAAGAGAGTCATGGAGGTGGGGTAAGAGGTTACACAGATTCTACAAGTTCCTCAAGAGAACCACTGCTAATGCTGACACATTGAACGGCAGTTGGAAATGACCACAGGTGCCGCCTAATAGATCATTCATGGAGGACTTACGGGGCAGCTAACAGGCCAACATATTGTTATCTGAATCTTTTAGACATCAAGTTGGATGCAACCGTTCCTCATAGCTAAGGATTGTGCTGTTATGTTTTAATATGATTGCTGCTGAAACAAAATGTAGTATCACCAGATGGGTAACTTATATAGGTGAAGAACTTTTAATGGAAGTAAATGGAACAAGATTTTATTTTGGGTCACTTTGGGTCACATCTAGGGGTCCATTTACTAAGAGTTTTTGACACAATGTAAAAGTCAACCAGTGTTTTCAAATCATGATCAAAAATGGAGGGTCAAGTCTTGTTCTGACAGCAACAATATGCATTATAGTGTGTCAAAAATCACATAAGAGTCCAATTTATATAACCTGCCATGGTTTGAGGCAAATAGGTGATCATAGACATATCATTTGCACATTGCCAATTGCTGGCCTATCAACATCCAATAATTGCTACCTACATGAGCTTCATAACTAGAGTCCAATCTGAAGACGTAAACTCCAGATGTTTAACTGATTTGACCACATTTCAGTCTTTTGGCTTCTCATTGTGCAATTTGAAAAGGTATGGATTTTAAAAATGCAGGGGTCTCAGACCAGGGAAAAAGCGCAAGAATATATATGTTTAATTTTTGGCTCACAATTTGTTACTATACAGTGTTTCTGCTATTCGATGATTTGCACAGGGAGCTTAATTTTCAATGGCTAAGTGGCCACTGTTAATGTTAGCCAGCATCCCTCTATCCCAGTTATTTAATAACAAGGGATTTGCAGTGCACTTTGGTATACATTCAGCTGATGCAGTCATCTACAGTGTTCACTAGCATTTATGCATGCATTATGGGAGACTGTAGTGCACTCAGAAGCACTCTAGAATTATATTTCACTCAGAGAAAAATGGCCAATCTATGTAATAGCACCCTGAAATGCTAATAGGGATCCATCTCAGACACAGTCCTAGAATGTTCTGCCAATGTACCAAAGCCTTTCATGTTTTGGACAGGGTGGAGCCAGACAACTCCAGACAGAACCAGATGATCTGTATTGGAATTAAGTTGCTAAAAGAGGCAGACATTGCAGAAAAATATCTGAACATCCTGGAAAGCTCAGGAAAATCCTCATGGGACTAGTTGAGCGGAGATGCTAAAGACTGAGGGTGGACAAAATCAAAAGTACTCATGCTTGAAAGTGCCACAACAAACATCACAACCAAAGTCCCCCATGACCCGTCCTGCTTGCCTGTTTGGCTGAATTTCGACTCTGCAAAATACAAGCGAACAAAAGGACGGCATAGTGCCATGCCATGAAAACAGGGAGCATCCAAAGCAATTTGTGAGTCATGATGTACTTATATAAGAATAATTGGAACAGGAGTTTGTAAGGTAAAGAGCACAGAAGGTGGCCTAGTAAGACAAGGAGTGTGGGTAAGGTTTAAGCAGACATGCCTGGCTTAAATCTTAATCTGCAATGCATATAGATGTCCTATACTCTTGGCACTAATGAGGTTATTGGTGTAACTTTAAAAACATGCTTTGTTTTTTGGGATTGATTCTGGAAGCCGCTGAGTGAAAAGCGGTGGTTGGTGTTCGGACATAGAGGGAGGGCAGGTCTCGCGAAGAAAAGGTCAGTCTCTCATGCTGAGTCATTCACACCCTATGAGAGTCAAAGAACATAGAAAGGTTAACTAATTATTGTAGTTCCATGTCTCTCTTGAGACTTTTGTGCTTTTATTCTAGATATACAGACATGAGGGGCAACAAGAATCCACACAGTGGGAAGGCTGAGTCCTATACAAATGAACAAAGGTCATTCTGTGAGCTCGTTCTCCCTCTTGGTGAACACCCAAGCCCTTTCACTGTGTGTTGCAGACTGTACAGCTATTCGTTTTTGGGAAGCCTTTACCATCCAGCTCGATAAAATGTTTAAGACATGCGTAGGTCAATGTAATAAGCTGTCATGAGTTGTCATGGCAGTAATATGGCAGTGTGATTTTACCATTATTAGTGCTGCTCACTGGAGTACACACTAAATTGGTATATTTCAGAAGCTGTCAGGAATTCTCATTCATTTACAACCAGTGTCTCCTCCTCCTTCATAATGTAAGGACTTTGTAATGTCTGGGCATATTGTTATATTAAGGCATTGGAATATGATGTATGCATATGCATGTTTGGTTTTGTTTGTTTGCTTGTTTGTTTGTTTGTTTTGCTGTTGTTTATATCTTGGTAACACTATTTGATCTTCCTAAGTACTTTTTAAGTATTGAAAAACAAATAAAAATGCAGCGTTTATGTCAGGAATCCCAAGATGACCTAAGACATTTATGAAATAAATGCCATTATATTGACAAAAGGGGCCTTAAATGATACATTTATTATATATCACTTAAGTTTGAGACCAAGTAAAGAACACCACAAATGAATAAATCACATTCTTCCTCAGAATTGTATATAGTATATATACAGTGTTCTTTACTAGGCCTTGAATGACTTAATGATGCTTCATAACAGTATGTAAAACTGTCACAATCAAAATAAAAACAAAAGTCTGTTATTTTAGCTTATGGCCCCTTTTTGTCAATACAATGTAATTTTACTTTCCTAAAGCTTCTCAACCATATGTGATTAACTGTATGAGCTTTTCATAAATCCTCGAATATTGCTTGATCAATACACAATTCAGTGCTTATGCATGTTTAAAATCTCTATGTTGGTGCTTTTCCAAAATGTGGGCAATTTTTTAATGACTCAGTGCTATAAAGACAAGACCTTCATCTGTGGTTCCTCAGTTATCCCATTCATATGTAGCATGGCAACGGCAGAAGAAGGGCAGCTGTTCTGGCTGAAGTTAAGCCAATTAATTACAATATTAAGGGTGTCACAATGTCACCATGCTCTTTTGCGACAAGGAAGCATGACAGTACTTTGTTCAAATCCCAGTTAGATCACTGGGGTGTTCTTCAGTGCTTGGACCCCTTTTTTCCTGTTGTTTTCTCTCTTCTCTGGGTCTGTCTTATTGTTTTTTTAAATAGTGAGAGCAAACAGTCATTCCTTCTTATTACTTCCAGACAAACACCTCTAGATTTCTAATAAATGTGTGTTGTCTCTTCTCAAGCGCGTTCATATCTTCCGTCAAGCATCTCTTTTTATCCTTGCTCAAAGCTTATGGCGAGGCCGCTTCACGAGCATGGCATTTACCAGCTCCCTGCACTTACATTTTATAGACTTCGACAGGGAAAAGATGAACAGGGACCAGGGAGTGCAGGGACTTTCTGCAGAGCTTCAAATGAGATGTCACTTTTTTACCAAGTTGTTGAAAGTCGCCGACTTGCTGGGGGTCAAGGTTCAGTAGCCAAAAGCTGGACATCCAAGCTGCAGCCAGCCTGCCCTCAGCAGGGCAGTCTGTGTGTGTGTGTGTGTGTGTGTGTGTGTGTGTGCTGTGGGACAGTGTTGTGGCAGGGACGTTTGATTAGAGAGAGGGAGAGAGAGGAGTTCCTGTCTGCCCGGCACCAGGGAACCATTAATCTCACACTGGCCCAATGTTTCAAAGATGAGGCAGTCAGTGCCACTGACCTGCTCTCCGAATACACACCAACCCACAATGCTGTCCTCTTCAGGCAGAGTTTCTTGCTGGCTGGCCACTCTAACTTCACACTTTGACTGGGGAAACAGGGGATTTATGAGGTCTGTATGAACCTGTTTCTTGAGGCTATAAACCTGTATTGCTCACAGTGATCTTTTTACTGACCTTCTCACATCTAACATTGTATACATATAGGTCCTACATGACTTTCACTATTGGTCACTGGTTAATTTGACAGTGCTTTTCTCTTTATGACCTGAGTACTTCTGTCTAATTTTCCTAAACCAGTTGAGTTATATATTAACTCAACTGTCCAGTCTTGACCTAGATGAGGACAGTGTTTCCCATTGAGCAGTGCCATGCAGTCTCATCCACAAGGAACCAGCAGCTGGTTTTCAAACCTATCTAGATTTACTGATTCTTTGAAGACTAAACCTCTTAATTAAACAAGTAGAGTTTGGCATTTTCTTGCATTATTAGAATGAAGACCTGCAACTACCAGTCCTTTTGTGGATAAGGTTGGGCACAAGTGCTTTTGAGGCTTGGTTCATCTTCCTTTGCATGCTTTTTATGATGTTCTCCTTTTGAGTGTTGGTTTTGCAGTATTTTGCTGTTGTCGGAACAAAACCTTGTATCTCCAAAATGCTAACTTTACTTTAGCATTACCAATCCAACAGGAAACTGTTCATCTAGGAATGCTCGGACCTGACACCCATAATGTGGTGGTGCACCATCTTGCTGGAAAAACTCAAGGAATGTGCCAGCTTCCAAAGTGCCACAAACAGGAAGTTAATATCACCAACCATTCCCATTTTATTTGGGTGTATCCATATAAATGGCCCACCCTGTAGTTCATCATTAACACCTTCCATTTATAGCCATATTTTTCCTTAGATGAGCTATAGTTAGCACTGATATTCTCCGATTTCCCCCAACCCTCCTTCTCTACTGTCTCCTCCCCATTTTGAATGACCTCTCCTCATTATTATTCTTATCTCTCATTATAGGGCAGAAGGGCTGCAGCTAGATGCCATGAGACAACATCGCAGAGCTCCTAACCAAATTACTAAATTAACTTTCGCCCTGGCTGCCCTTGCCTATTCTTCTCCATGCATTCATCCCACCAAACCGCAGTCCATTAACGGATGCATAGTGCGGACTCATGAGTTGTTTTTAACGATAACAGTCACGCCAGTTAATTGTTAGAGCAGTAATTATGTTCATTGTCCAGAAACAAAGCTAAGGTCAATGTTTTTTCCCATTGCAGAGTTCTTTTCTGTTCTGTTTGACCACTGCATGAATGGCCAAATATTCAAAATAATAAGTCAAATTACTGCTAGATAATGTAGTCATTTTACTTAATGCATGCAACACTTGCACAATGCTCTTTCACACTACATTGAATTAACACCCACAGTGTTACACAAATGAGCACTGCATAAGATGAATTAGCTAAGCACAAATGACTATTAGGAGTCAATTCAACACTGGGGAGTTTTCTGTGTGGGCAGTATTACTAGGGGGTTTCATCAAGAGGCTGTGTATATATGTGGGTCCATTAGCTTCAGAGCTAATGCAGGTTAAGAGACATTTATAGTGCACTATGTCACAGATGTGGTGCTAATTAGTCACAGTGGTATTGTTCTTATAGTGAATCATTATTTGATGGTGGTATAGACTAATAAATAAGACTATGTCCCAAACTACTCCATATGCAGTATATAGGGCACTGTTTTTGGAGTCTACATTCTGCTGTTAGAAAACATAGTGGAGAAAACTTCCCACAGTGCAATGCACAAGGTAATGAATGAACAATTTACCCAATATCTAAAACTATGACGGCATCTCTTTCTTTGTCCATTTGAACAGTGCTACTTACCATAAAGCTGCACTTTGTAGTTATACAGTTAGAGACTGTAGTCCATCTGTTTCTCTACATCCTTTTACCCTGTTCTTCAGTGGTCAGGACCACTACAGAGCAGGTATTGTTTGGGTGGGGATCATTCACAGCACTGCTGTGACATGTTAGTGTGTGTAGCGAGGTACGAGTTGATCAGACACAAAAGAGCTACAGGAGTTTTTAAACACCTGTCACTGCTGGACTGAGAATGGTCCACCAACAATAAATATCCAGTCAGCAACATTCTGTGAGGAGCATCCTCACAGTGACCACTGGTGAAGGACAAGAGGATGACGGTGTAGCAACAAATGAGCCATAATGTCTGACTTTACATCTATGGACCAACAAAGTAGGTGTGTCTAACAGAGTGGACAGTGAGTGGACACAGTGTTGAAAACGCCCGCAGCACTACTGTGTCTGATCACGCCACTCTGTGGGGGTCATGACTATTGAAGCACAGTGTTTTTTTTTTTTTTTATATATATTTTAGATCATCAATAATTCAAGACATTTTGTAATAAACAAATTTCACTCACACATGCATCTCTAAGCTCCTGCTGGTGTGGGTTCATTGCTGTTTCTTCTCATTAAATGATGCACGCTTGTGTATGTATGTTAATATGTATGTAATGCAACTTGTGGCTAATAGCTCCCCCTTGTGCAGAAACTGACTGGCTGCTAAATATGTGCAAGTGAGTTAGTTTGAAAGTCCACATGCTTTACATAATAAGAAAACCGTTTTCCGCCATTCTAGCAGAATTCAGCTATGGATGCAGGAGGGAAACCATCAAGGACTCTTCAGGATACTCAAGCTGTATGAAAAAGCCCTAATGAGCATAGTTGTGTAACACTAGCGTACAAAATTCCTTAATTAACTGACATTCTGTAACAGCTCAAACTACCTGCAGAGCGTCCAGCAATAATTGTAACATAGAACTTCTTTGATATGGGGATAGAAAACAAAGCCAGTATACAGAAAGCAATTCTACTGGCTGCCCTAACAACATGCACAAATTTAATTAGCTGCTCTAGGCTTTAAAGAGTCAAAGGGTAGAAAAACAAAGGCCCATCAGCAAAACAATAACCATAAGGCCGAGTTAACTACCACCAGTGCTCAATGTTCTGCTCAGTCATTAAGGTTCTGAGCCATGGCAGTGAAAATAAATGCTTAAGTAGGAACAAAAGAGGCATTGAACCGGAAAAAAATAACTAAATAAATAAAATAGCTGTAGTCTGGATAGGATTAAACCAAGCGTGCCAGACAAAGTCAAAAATGTCATCCTGGCCTAAATTAGTGACCACAGGGAGGGAGACGGTGGGCTAGAAAATAACACCTTTATTCCTGGAGCTTTTTAGTATTCAAGGAGAGATTATTGATGTGCACCAAATCAGATGAACATCCTCCAAATCTAGGTCTTAATAAATAATGAATCTAACGTCTGTGTATGTGTTTAGCGAGAAATTACAGCCCGGCTCTAATTGTGCCCTCTGATAGATGAGCGCAGTGCCGCTAGCTCGTGCTGCAAATGTGGTTTTTTTTATGCTAATTTTGCATTCCAGTGGCATAAACGAGCCATCCCCACAGATGTGCACACGACACCTCCCTTGCTCATCCTCGATTCATCTGGCGAACGAGTGTCATCTGGAGAGAGAATTTACACAAGTATCACTCCTCAAGTTGCATCGTGGAGAGGAGACGAGGGAGGGCAAGGGAAAAAATGAGAGATTTATAATTACTTTTTGTCATGGTTCCTGAAAACAGGCTGTTGTAAACAAGCAAGAAACAAATAAATAAATGCAGCCGCCACAGTCTTAAAAACGGCTCGTCCAGAGTAGACCACCTGGAACCTTTGAATGGAAGACTTCAAACGGAAAATAGAGGGGGCAATTAATTAAGAGCAGCATTATACACTGCTAGAGCAAGGAAAATGGCTGATGGAAGAAGGCTGGAGCTTCAAAGCTTTCAGCAATTTGCGTTTCCTTGCTTAACAATAGCACCTGCAGGGTATCTAATCACAAGGGCTGCTACTCTGTAGTAACCACTGCAAAGCTGCGGGTGTTGCAGTGTTTTCCATTCATACTGTTAAAGGTTAATCAGAGGGCTGTTATAATGAGAAAACGTCTTGCATCTGAAGGATTTTATATGGGATTTAAAAGAGCCATAAGATTAATCATTTATTCAGGTTTTGTTTAGCTCAAGGGCGTCCAAAGTCCTGTATTGAGCCCCAGGGCAAAATGCGGCCCATGGACAGATTTTAACTGGCCCGTGGCTTTAGTTTTAGAGTTTTTCCTTTCACCTGATGGTGGCAGCACTACCATGAAATGAATTAAATAATTAAATAAAAGAATGTAATGCACTGCTCTATGCCAATAAAGTTAGCAAAGTTTAATTGCCTTTCTTCTCTGATTAGACCTGCAGCTTAATTTACTGAGCATCATTTAATCAAGACTGTGGACATAAAGCACTTAAAGGAAAATTAGGTAATACCAGCAGCATTTTAAACTAGCAATTATTTTTCAGTTCCGTAGTAAAGAGGACTTTTTTTCTGTTAGTGTGCCTTTAAGACTGAAATATGTAAATGAGGTCTGTTCTGATAGTCTGTCATGTATTGTGTCTTTTATACAAAAATCAGTTTGGGCTGAAATGCTCCTCAACACAAATGGGCGGAGTTTAACTCTGTAGGCTGAGTATAACAGATTATGGCCAAACGTGGGCCAAACGTATGGTGTTCTTTTAGGAAATGTCATCATGCAAAACATTTTTATCACTACTTATTTTACTACTAGCAGCTAAATAAACATATTTAAAGCATTTTCATCTTATCCCTTGCAAAATGCCTACAAAGTCACTGGAAACCTAGCCTGAGTGAGTGAGAGAGAAAGCGGGAGCCAGCTGGCTATAGACTGAAGCCTCCCTCAGTAAATCATCTTCTCATGTACAGTGCCAAACTTGGATGGAGAAACGGCTGCGAGCATCATTACCTGTGGGATTAATGTGGTGGAAGATGCGCTCGTGGACTTTTCACTCTCATACTTTGTGTAAAGTTAATACAGCTGCCAAAATACTCAACTTCTATCTGTCTGTCTGTCTGTCTGTCTGTCTATCGTGGACTGATAAAGAAGATGACTGGCTTTTTAGGTTTAAACGTCAGCACATGTTATGCTGCTATGCAATTTTACACATTTGACATTTGACTTTGTCATTAACTGCCACAAAGGTATAGACAACTTAATGCTGTATGCCATACACGAACATTGGGCCTCATTTACCAACAGTTCTTAAGAAGACATTTCTTCTTAAAACCCACTTGTGCAGTTTTCATAAAGATTCTGACATTCATTAATGTTTTCTTATTTGGGAATTTGTTCTTGGGTAAGAACAGAATCTACACACATTCAAGAGCACAAGGTGCAAACTGTTTGGGCCAGTCCCAAGACCAAATTCAATAAAAAGCTTAGGAAGATTTTGGGGAACAGGCCAAATATGCTTCACTTAACCCGTCTGTCAGAGAATATGTGGTACATAAAATTTGATCAGTCACATTATGAGGTAACATGGCGTAGGTTTTGCATAACATTACCATTTGTCACCAAAATGCCCCAATAAAACTCTGATTTGACACTATCCTGGAAAAACTGAACTTTCCGTTAGGACTGTGATGGACTTGTGACCTGTCCAGGGTGTTTCCTGCCTCTGCCAATGACGAGCTGGACCCGCCAGAAGGATAAGCGGCTTAGAAAGTGTGTGTGTGTGTGTGTGTGTGTGTGTTCCATTATGATGTTCGCATGGATGTATGTATAAAATGCATCATCATTTATTTTTTTGTGCTCATTTTCCAACCTTATTTTTAAACAGACTTATTGATTTATGTAAATGAGCTCTGTTCTGATTGGCTGCCCTGTATTGTGCCTCATTCAAAAAGCCAATTGGGCTGAAATGGTCCTTATAGCTTTAATGCAAATGGGAAGAGCTTATCGCTGTAGGTTAAATTTGCTGATATATGTACATGCATTGATTACTTTGACATCACAAAACAATGAATTCAAAATAGGCATTTTGATTTTGGCATTTAGTTTATATACTGCATATATGAAGATATGTGCAGAAGTCCAGAGACCAAATATTCCCAAACACATTCAGGAATATTGAGCACTGGACTCTGAGATAACCAGTCTATTGTTCTTAGTAGACCTGCTGTTTCTTTGAGACAGTTTTGGTGGTCTACCATGTCTAGACACACCTGCTTTTGCCTCTTATTTTTCACTTGACCTTCCTTTTCCTTTATGCAAGTATATTATCTAATATCAAATCTCCTCAGAAATATCTTTCGAGAAATTAATAACTTGCTCTTCATCTTTTCTCACTGGGAGTTAAATGAATAAATGATCTGTCCTGAACTTCAATCCTGAACTTCATTAATGTCTCAGGGTATTTTCCTTGGAAATGTTTCATCTCTTAATCACTCCCTCTCCTTGTTCTTCCTCTCTGCTCTGTCTGTGTTGGTGTATGTCTTCAGGTACTTGTTTCAGAGTGCCTGCTGCGTTTGGTGTATGTGTGTGGTTGCTGTTCCCTGCAGTGTGTAGATGGAGTTATCAGGCTGGGCAGATGTGAAGGATGAGAGCTCTCAGACAGAACTAATTTTAGCTCCTGCTGCAATGCAGGTGACACACAGCACAGGCACTGTAAGCTCATATAAACACACAGACACAAATGCACAGTCACCAACTGCAAAAACTGGAGCATGAATCTGAGCCCCCCACATATGTACCTTCCATAGTCCAACGGCCACATAATGCACAGACTTAGATTTGTGTAAATTCCTGGCATAGTTGCTCAATGCAAACAGAACTCGATTTGAAATCGGATGTCTTGAAAACAAGTTGCGGTCCTTTTCTGGAAGGTAACAGTCTTCTGCATTGTCAGGGATCCTCTGGCATATTGATCCCCAGAGCAGAGGCAGAATAATCTAGCACAATCTGTTACCTTTGATCTCCTGTGCAGAACAGATGTGTTCGAACAGTTTGAGCTGCAGTAGATAAACAGTGAAACTGGATCCTCCACAGGTGCACCCGCTACAGACTTTGGCTTACGTTCTTTATAAGATTAACTGACTTAACCCCTTAAATGGCTAAAGCTTTACTACACACTATAATCTAAGAATAACTCATTTGCATTGAAGTCCCTGCAATTACTGCATAATAAGCCATGGTATGTAATAAGCCTGGGATATTAACCGGTTAATGAAACTCATCAATGAATGATATGTATAATACTGAGTAAGTCAATGTGGTTATGGATGCATTTACCTGGTTTTGAAAGTTGTCATTGCAAACATGTGTGTTCTTTCAATTCAGCTGAGATTTATGCCCGTTTTCTCTCTAAATGACTAACATTAAAGCAACTTGCATGACTTGTGTGCTACTATCTTTTTTTTTTCTTTTTGTAATGCGTTGTTTTCATTATTATAGCTGCCTTTAAATGCCATTGGGAAACCAAGAAAAAATATTTTAATATATTCCTAAGATGTTTAAAATATTTAATATACTCACCGAGTTGTTACACCTCTAGTTCTCTTAATTCTCTTGCTCAAAATGATTGGTGCCTTTGAATCTTGGCCATTCAAAAGCATAAACAAAATGAGATCATATATAAAGAAGCCTTTTGGTTTTGGCTTCAATTTTAGGCGAGTGTGTCGAGTTTCAGATTCAAGAATTTTCATTTTGGTGCATCACTGGTTTTTACGCGACTGATAATATTACTAATGAGTAGAATAGTGATGTATGGGCAAGACTATCCTGTGGATAAGCATGCGGCACGATGCCACCGTCATGTGATTATTTTGACAAACAAAATCAATTAAGGGTGGCACGGTGGTGTGGTGGGTAGCGCTGTTGCCTCACAGCGAGGAGGGCCTGGGTTCGATTCCCCGGCCGGGTGATCAGGGTCCTCTCTGTGTAGAGTCTGCATGTTCTCCCCGTGTCTGTGTGGGTTTCCTCCAGGTTCTCCGGTTTCCTCCCACAGTCCAAAGACATGCAATCAGGCCAATTGGACATGCTAAATTGCCCCTAGGTGTGAGTGACTGTCTGTGTCTGTCTGTCTGCCCTGCGATGGACTGGCGACCTGTCCAGGGTGTATCCTGCCTTCTGCCCGATGACCGCTGGGATAGGCTCCAGCAACCCCCCACGACCCTGACGGAGAAGCGGCTTAGAAAATGTATGGAAAATCAATTAATTTGCTTTACATAGTTTAAAGAGACCAAATTGATTAGATTTGATCAAGCCTGTTCTGACCAACCTTAGAATTAGCTGGATTCATTCTGAATATACTCTGAAATTAAATATAAGAGGAAACTTTTTGTTTATTTCACCATTGGCTCAGCAAACACAGGCATCTAGTAGAACAGCTAGTTCCTTATTCTGTCCTTAGAAGGGCTGCAATTATACAGTGTAACAGCATGCAAAACCCAAGGATACCTCTGAGTATGCATAAATGCCCATACTCTATCACTACCAACAAGCTAGAGAAAGTTTGCCCTGATCATGGTACCTGCTCCACAAAAGCCAGCCAGGTTTGGCTGTTATTGCTTCATTAAAGAGCTTCCATTGCATACAATTTCATCATCAGACTCATCAGCTGTCTTTTGTTGCTGTTTGAAAATGAGTAGCGTGGGAAGTGAAGACTGTACCCATAGGACAGCGCAATAACGAAACAATCCAAACGTACGCTCGCAACTATTTCCCTCGTAGTGGGAACAGTTAACGCTGTTTTGCAGTGACTCCGTAATCTGCATCTCAAAGATAACGGCCGTCTCCTGCATACTTAGGCCTGCAGTGATTGAAAAAGCACCAACGTTTGTGTGAAGCTGTAAAGAGGTTTTGATTCATGCCTCTTTCTTTATGTATTCATGACCATTTTCACCAAGTTCCATTAGAAATGAATGGTTTGGCTGCTCGCAGTTGTGATTGAAATCCAGCCCATATGTCTGATTTTGCTGATTTGAAAACCACTTGAGTTCGAACTTTTTTTTTTATTATTTTTTTCCAAAGCTAGGCCAGACATTCTCTCCCAGGCTTCAATAGAAGGCCCTGTTTTGACGTCAGTGGCGTTTCTCTGAGATAAGAAGTCATAATCAGCCTTTGGAGTGCATGGTCGGGGAGTGATAGAGATACAGTATTTCTTCCATTGACTCCCAGTGTTTATGCTGCTTGGGCAGGCAGCACAATTCCAGCATCACTTATGTGGACAGCTCCTGTGACCCCTTCACCCCTGCTCTAGAGCCACTGATTCATTCCACCAAGCTAAAAGCTGAATAAACACAAGCGTAGAGGACCACATCCAGAGGGGGCAGGCAGGGGTACAGCCAGTAAAGGGATTAAAATGAAAGAGAGAAAAAGAGGCAGAAAGAAAGAACCTAACAAGAAACAGTTGGGTCAGTTTACGGTCACTAAAAAGACACATCAAACAGAGGCTTGATAATGGCTTGAATTTGACCGTAAACAAGACATCAGCTTCTTGTGGGATAAGAGGCTGCAAGAGAATGAGAGAGAGAAAGAGAGAGAGAGAGTGAGATGGATTGAATGGGACAAGTTAGTCTCTTGAGAGTTCAAACTGAGGCTATAGCACTAACCAACTCTGCTGTAACAGCTGAGCTACATTCAATATAGTGATTAGACAAGAAATTAAGTGGTCCAAAAAAAGATGCATGCTACTTCATATTACCCATGGTCCATCTCCATGCACATGGTATGAGGCGGGTAGAGGGGCAAATAAAAAGCTGCATGCCTTTGCTACAAGCCAGGCCTGAGATTTGGATGGAGACCAAATAGAGCCAGAGAAATGTCTGTTCACAGTGTGTCAAACTGACTTGACCTGCAGCAACAGGGATAGAATCCAAACTCATTTGATTCCCGACAGAATAGCACTTGATCCCAAATGTAGCCTGAGGAAATTCCATGATCCTGACTGTAACCTGTCAAAATTCTGTCTGTAGCATGTAGTCCTACAAAATTTAGTTTGATCCTGACTACAGCACCACAAAATTCTGTCCGAACCCAACCCAATATGTCTGATCGTCACTGTAACATGACAGTTTTTCATTTTATTTTTTGGCCTTGACTGTAGTCTGACAAAATACTATCTGATTCCAACCGTAGCCTGACTAAATTCTAATAATTGTTTCCCAGCAAAATTCAGTATAACCCCAACTGACAAAATTCTGTCTAATACCCACGGTAGCCGACAAAATGTTTCTGAATCCAACTGTAGGCCAAAAAAATGATCTGGCCTCAACTTTAGCCCAACAAACTTCTGTTTGAGCTCAACTGTAGCCTGAAAGAACTTTATCTAATCCTGACTGTAGCCTGACTCATTTTTGGCAATACCTTTAGCCCCCATTAAAATTCTGTCCCAACATAGCTGGAGCCTGATTCCAATTGTAGCCCAACAAAATTCTGACAGCTTTGCCTGACAAAGTTCTGTCCCACCCCAATGTACTGCAACAAAAATATGACATTGATTGTAGCGAAAAAAGAAAAAGAAAATCTAAAACAAAATGTACCCTCACAAAATTCTCTCTTATCCAAAATGTTATCCGACAAAGTTATGTTTATCCCAACTGTAGGCCAATAAATTTCAGTGTGAATCCAACTAGAGTCTCACCAAATTTTGTCTGACCCTGATTTAAGCCCAACTAAATTCTCTCTGATGCGAAATGTAGCCTGAAAAAAATGTCTCAACATTTCAAATGTTGATCTCAACAGTAGCCCAACAAAATTCTGTCTGAACTTTCATGTAACCTGACAGCTTTCTGTCTGAACCCAACTGTAACTAAACACTCTGTCTGAAACTGACCCTAACCCAACAACACTCTGTCTGAAACTGACCCTAACCCAACAACATTCTGTCTGAAACTGACCCTAACCCAAAAACATTCTGTCTGAAACTGACCCTAACCTAAAAAAAACTGTCTGAAACTGACCCTAACCCAACAACATTCTGTCTGAAACTGACCCTAACCCAAAAACATTCTGTCTGAAACTGACCCTAACCCAACAACATTCTGTCTGAAACTGACCCTAACCCAAAAACATTCTGTCTGAAACTGACCCTAACCCAACAACATTCTGTCTGAAACTGACCCTAACCTAAAAAAAAACTGTCTGAAACTGACCCTAACCCAACAACACTCTGTCTGAAACTGACCCTAACCCAACAACATTCTGTCTGAAACTGACCCTAACCCAAAAACATTCTGTCTGAAACTGACCCTAACCTAAAAAAAACTGTCTGAAACTGACCCTAACCCAACAACATTCTGTCTGAAACTGACCCTAACCCAACAACATTCTGTCTGAAACTGACCCTAACCCAAAAACATTCTGTCTGAAACTGACCCTAACCCAACAACATTCTGTCTGAAACTGACCCTAACCTAAAAAAAAACTGTCTGAAACTGACCCTAACCCAAAAACATTCTGTCTGAAACTGACCCTAACCTAAAAAAAAAACTGTCTGAAACTGACCCTAACCCAACAACATTCTGTCTGAAACTGACCCTAACCCAAAAACATTCTGTCTGAAACTGACCCTAACCCAACAACATTCTGTCTGAAACTGACCCTAACCCAACAACATTCTGTCTGAAACTGACCCTAACCCAACAACATTCTGTCTGAAACTGACCCTAACCCAAAAACATTCTGTCTGAAACTGACCCTAACCCAACAACATTCTGTCTGAAACTGACCCTAACCCAACAACATTCTGTCTGAAACTGACCCTAATCCAACAACATTCTGTCTGAAACTGACCCTAACCCAACAACATTCTGTCTGAAACTGACCCTAACCTAAAAAAAAACTGTCTGAAACTGACCCTAACCCAACAACATTCTGTCTGAAACTGATTGTAACCCCATAACATTCTGTCTGAATTTAATTGCATCCTGACTGATATCAAGTTTAAATTTAATTAATTTATTCAGCAATCAATAACGTCTAATAATACCTTAAAAAAAAAAAACTCTCATACTGACTTTGTGGCCAAATTTGGCTTTGACCCAAGAACCAACAAATATCAGAGAACTGTCCAAACCTGACAGAAGTATAGAGATACATAAAGATGGAGAATGAGGAGAAATGACAGATAAGTTAAATGAGGCATGTACGTATGTAACTATGTTCAAATCTAGAAAATTCTAACATTAACCAAAAACACAGTAACAGCTCAGCTTCATCTGGGATAGTCATGAGTAAAGAAGTGGTCCAAAAAAAAAATTACTACTCCATATTATCCAAACACCCAAGGCAGATTTGGGGTATTGGTCACCTCTAACGACATGGTACAGGGTGGGTGGATGGCCAATAAAGCAGCAGCAGGCCTATCTGTCCATGCTCAGATCAGGCAGATGGCTCTATAATGCATGGATGGGCTTGCAGCCCTAGAGTTGTACATTTTCCGCCTGGCTGTTTGTTTCAGAGGCAGAACCTATGGCACCAGCATTCAGCTTTCATTTAGTCCCTGTGCTATATTCATCTGCAGTAAAACCAGACGGGGGAGAAAAATAAATAAATAAGTAAAAAGAGATACAAGATGCAAAAGCAATTAGCCGGGGAACGTGTGTGGCGGGTTGATGGGGCGGGTGTGAGATATTGTGTTGGGACAGGGAGTGGTGGAGGGGTGGCTGAGAGCATTTTACTCTCTAAAGGAAGGATAGCTCTTGAGATCCACTCTTAGGAACCCCCCACACTGTGTATACAGATGGCATCGTGGCCCTTTTCCTGGCTCTCGTCCAAGTCTGCTACCTGCTTACCCTTCACTGGGGAAAGAGAGACCATATGAGCTGGGCCTAAGCATGTTCACAGCCAATCTCAACCTTCTGAATTGAGATGAGCTAAGCAAATCAGTTTCGCTGGTATATACTCTCCCGCAACTCTCCCAGTAGGTCCACTTTGCTGGTGTACCGTTATGATTGCAGCCAATCTATTGTTAGTCATCTGACCACAGTGTCACCTTTGACTGAATAGTTTTTTACACAATGTCATTGAACAACTACTTTTGGTTCCATTTGTGCACAATTTCTTAAATGCGCCTTGCAAATGATATGAGAACCACATGTTATATGTCAAAATACTTAAAACAATCTCTGGTATCTCTATCATGAGGCCCCATTTGGCCTGAAGCACTGGGAAAGACATAAACCACCGCAGAAACTTCAGCGGTTGCAAATGTTTCCCATATCATTTCCCTTCTGTGTCCAAGGCATCATATATACACACAAAAAATGGTTCTTTAAAGAACTAGTGAACTAAAACTGGTTCTTTTATGGGACTGCATAAAGAACTCCTATTGGCACCTTTATATTTGAAAGTACATCAATAAGTTAAATAATCTCTCAATATTCTTATAACAATCTAAGAGTGCAAAACATTGGAGAAATCAACTATATTTAACTAGACTATATCAATTAGACCTTTTTCTAGCAGCGGTAGTCTATTTCAGCCCAAACAAACACCTTTAGTTGGTTTCATGCATAGCTAGCTAATGTTAGGTGAGCCAATTTTAAAAGATACATCTAAAGCATGCTGTTTATCATAGAAGTAAAACATCATAGCTCCTCATTTCAGTGCATAAATCCTCAATGCAGTTCAATGAAGATGGTCTGCAGCTTGTAGCTCTCAATCTTGCTGAGGTAGGTAGTTCAGTGATTATCTGAGCCAACATTGGCTGGCAGGTGAGGGAGCATGACTGCCTAATACAAGAGTGCACAATCCTGGTCTTGGAGATCTACCACCCTGCAGAGTTTAGCACCAACCTAATCTAACATGCCTGATCCAGGTAACGAAGGCCTTTGGAAGGGCCAAATGTGTTGGATCTGAACTCTTCAGGGTGGTAGATCTCCAGAATCAGGATTGAGCACCCCAGAGCTAATGAATTGGTTTGCTACTAGGCTAATGCTTTGAACAGCAATGGTAGAACCATTAAGTCATAATATGGTTCTTTTAAACTTTTAAAAGGTTCAAAAGTAATTAAAAATAATTCTTTAAAGCAGAGGGTTCACATCTTTTTACCAGCATGGGTGCAGCCTACAACTGTTAGAGGAGCTTGGAGGTGATTTTTTCTTATGACTTCATTGAGGAAAGTTTTGTCTCCAAATGGTGAAGTAATTGGGTTTCATAGTTTCATAGTTTGACTAATTCTTCCCCTGCTGTCCATGACCTGGTGGTTGAGATCCTCTGCTTTGAATAACAATGCCTCAAGAACCATTGGAAGGCTCTTGAGGGAAAAAAAAGTGCTTCTTCTGTGACGTTACTTCAAAAATTGCCTTTTAAATATAATTAGCAAGAACATCTAAGGCCTTTGCTCTGCCTCTTTGTTTGCTCTGGAATTGGTAATAATGTTGCATGCATGCTGCTGCGGTGGTGATCAAAGATCAGCCGGGGGCAATTTGGCCCTACCGTTCATGCACCTGCTGGGGTTGCTGTATTTGTTTTTTTGAAGGCGCTACCTACCACAGTTTGGCGAGTGATCTGAAGCGAGTGGGTCACCACAGATACAAACAACGCATACAGAGACCTACATTAATGAACTATAGAGAGAACAAAATGACTTTCCTGTCCAGTTAATTACTGTATAACAATCAGAAAAGTCCATCAGAAAGGTCAGTCCAGAGTTGGCCTGGTGTCCACACCGGTATAATTAATAGGCCACTCATGGTTACACAATACAGTACATTGCTATTGCAGATCAAATGTTTGGGGAC